>NC_138126.1:87716630-87741308 GCF_964188305.1 Podarcis bocagei | reverse complement strand
GAGATGGGACTCCTATGTAGAATACAAAACAGCTTTCAGTTTTTTTATTATTACTATATACATGCTGCTGTTACTGGCAAGGAAGCACCACTTTAGAATTGTGTGGAAATATATAACAAAATAACATCGTTGGGAAGGGCAAAAAGCCAGATGCAGACTGTTTTATAGCTTCTCTAAGAAGGGTGACTAAAGGGTATGTTATATTCTAGACACAGCCCAAGAGTTTTATGAATTAAATGAACAGATTCTGTATGGTAGCAAAATGATCACCTTCTCAGCACTGTGGGATAAAATTTTTGTTCTGGTACATAATGGCCATTAAAGTCTGGAAATTTGCCTTGAACTGGTTCAAAAACCCACCTAGAGCTACATATTTTTAAAGCTTTTTTGGCGGAAGCAGGTGACTGAATACATTTTATTAACATTTTGAGTGCTTGTTTTTAAAATGCGGAACACTTGAAAGTAGCTCAACATAATATTTTCTGGATGTTGTTTTGCTTTCATGGAACACAGGAACCAAACATATATCTTTAAATTGCTCCAAATCCCCAAATGAATTACAAGAATGGACATATATAATTCAGGTTAGTCCATTACACCTACAATATATTGCTGCTGCTCCACTTAGGCTGTAGCACTCATTTAAAAGAAGCTAAACTAGCTCCTTCTCATAGCCATTATATACCTCTTGCTGGTGGAAGAAAAGGAATAATAGGTCACCATCTTTGCTCATAATATTGAGCATAGTTTCATGTCTACATTTGGCAATGGAGGCCAGAGGCACTGACCATTGGCCAGAGGCTAGCAGAGGGGTTTGCAAGGCATTCAAATGTAGGAATGGATGAATCTCTCAATGTTCATATCTTTCACTTTCTAATACCACTAGGGCAATTTCAGTTTGCCCCAATCCCACATCAGTTAGCGATTAAAACATACAAACAAACAAACTCTCGTGCATTTTTCTCAATATACGTAATTTGTTATGCAGTCTTGTCAAATATACATGCTAATGTTGCAATGTATATATATGTCCCCCATTAAATGCATTTTGGTATGCTATTTTCACTAATCTACAGGTGTGCCCTAATATGTGCATCGTTATATACATTTTAAAACAAAATCGAGAACTGCACTGCAAAATTGGAAGAACTGCAAATTTTGAGGGGCAGCTTGCATTTTAGTTTACTTTACTTTCTCTGCAATCCCCCTTGAGCTGCTCAGCTGTCTGGGGAACAGCTAAGAGTGATGAAAAGGGGCCTTGACTTCAAAAATAGTTAATCTTTACCTGGAGTCCCCCATTCTACATGTTGCTTGGCTGTTCAGTGGGAAAGTGTGTTGTGGTCCATGTAATATTAGATAATAGGCCAGGAGCAGCCTAAGGAGGGGACACTTATGAACAAAAAACAGGGGGAAAGGCATGTTTCTTGGAGACTGTGCATACTGACCAGTGAATGTTCATATTGCCTGGAGAATGTACAAAATGTAGTCAATATATGCACATTTCCCAAGGCCTATTGAGGATTATGTATATTGACCAGGAAATGTACACAATTTGCTTTTGACAGAAGGGTTATGTGCACATTCTCCATGAGCCTTGATGAATATGCACAATAACTGGTTGTTATGCACATTAACTGCTCAGCTTGCTATATATATTTATTTAGTAACAACAGGTGTTTTTTTTTTAAAAAGAAAGACACCAAGTAAACTTAGAGCTAATGCTCCAGTGCTAAGCATACTGTGGATTAAGTCCCATTGAATTTAAAAGGTGGCACTCACTTTTTGCCCATGCTTCTTTGTTTTCCCACTAGTTGCAAACTTGACAGTGTTAGGGTGAGCTAGATTTCCACAGGATGCAAGAGCATCTGAACTATTGAACTGCACCAGACAACTTCAGATCAGTAAAGAAGCCTGCATTGCCCCATCCTACCATCAGGAGGCTACTGTAAAATTAGGAAATGTAGTTGGAGGGCTACACTTTGCACTGGATGAGAAATCAGGCACTCCACTACGGTTGGTGATGAGTGGTTTTAAAAAAAGAGGTGACAGAGCTGCTGTAGCAATTCCCCCCAAAGCAAAATTCAAAATGAATTTTGGGGAGCCTTCTTAATCAAAACATCTAAGGAAAGTTTTGATAAGCTTGAAGATTTTTGATATAGCCAGAAGAATTGGTCAGAGTGTGGGGTTTCAAAACATCTCTAGAATGGAGACAGGCAATTTCGAGTCTCAGAACAGTTGGGTGTTTAAGGTGACTACAAACCAATGAAGGAACACTGATATCTTAGAACTAGTTGTGATGGCATCTGGATCTAGTCATCTCACAACTTCTGTCTCTGTCATATAGAAAGAATATTTCTCTGTAATGAATCATTCCCCCTCCCCCCAAATTCGAAACATCTAAAAATAACAATATTTAAGGAAGCCAGTCATTTGACTATGTATATTTAGTCTTCTCCGGCTGCTTGAAATGCTGCTGGGATGCGAGTTCTTCTGAATTTTGGTTTAGGCTTTCAGATCTTTCTTAGCAACAGTTGCTATGCAAAAATATTCAGAGATGGTTTATTGTAGCTGATGCTAGATACAGATTTAGAACATCGATGATCAAAACCTCACTCATTTAAACTGTTTTAAAAACTCTACATTATGCTACTATTAACAACACATCATTAAACTCTTTGCTCTTCTCAAGTATTTTTTGATTAGCAGGATCATATGGCGATCTAAGTATCCTCGTTAATGAAGGACTTTTCACATGACTGCAGTGAGAGAGGGAAGAGCCTTTTGCCCCAGCTCTGTGCAGTTCTCTGAAGCTGAGCATTTCATTATATGATGACACTATACCATCCAAGGCATTCTGAAAGAGGAAGAGAAGAAAAGAAACCAATATCTAGCTCTAACTTGATGTCTCAAAGCACCTTCTATGTTTTACATTGCCCAGATGAAGGAGTTAGTGCTGGCTAAATTCATCATGTCTTCTACATCTTTCTGTTTTGGGGAGGCATACTCTGGCAGCACAGGTTTTTATTGTGTGTGTTTCTATAATATTCCCTTATTCTCAACCCTGCACTTGCTGTAATTTTAAGCAGGAGAGCAGTCAGGGCTAGGGCAGGGCAGGGCAGGGCAGGAGTGAGGTTGGGACTGCAAGGGTGTCCTGGCAGGAGTACTGCATTAACTGCACCAGTGCACCCACATAGTCCAAACTCTTACCCACCCTGCTCCATCCACCAATCCTTCTCCTGAGCCTTCGCCAATTTGCGTGGAGGTGCAGTGAGAGGTCAAAAGGTCATCCTGCTTTCCAAGACTGAAAGGGGGAAAGACTCCCTCACTTGCACTAAGCTTGGGGAATAATGAGCTAGCAGCATGGTCTCTAGGATGTTTTTCAAGCTGCACTTCTCAGAAGTTTCAGAAGAAGAAATGAAAAAAAAATATTATTTCACATTTTTGCACTCAGGTTTCTCAATGCAACTTATACAATTAAATATAGAACTGATAAAGACATTAAAATAACATTTAAATGGAGCAATAAACAAAAACTCACATACTGATCCAAAACACATATTTAAAAGGAAGAAGTCCTACACAGTTGTCTACCGTAGTCCTACCCTGCCTACTTAAAGGACCACTGACCTATCAAACTACCCTCCCAGTTATAAGCAGCCGATGATGGTGCTAGGCATGCTTTCCTGGGGAGAGCATTTTACAAATGGGGAGCCACCATTGGAAAGGTCTCTTGTCACATTGCCACTCTCTGCCCTGAGAGAGCACATGAAGAAGGGTCTCAGATGATGAACACAGTGTCCCTCTTGTCTGCATTGAATAAAGGATGGCACTTCCAGACAAAATAGCCTCTCCCGCATAAACACCCAAATCAATATTTTCACAGCTATCTTCCATGAAGCACAAGTTTACAATATCTGCCAGATTCCCACTGTACAGTTAAAAGCATGATGAAGCAGGATTTGTAATTGCATATATTGCTCTAGTTTGTCAACAGCAAGGTTGTTCTTTTATATGCTTAGTAAATTATGCTTAAGAGAATCAGGCAACTCAGTCATTTATTAGCTTCCTGAAAGGTCCATATTTTAAGATTCATGTATGGGTCTCCTAGTCCTTTGGTAAGGGGACCTATTTATATCATTGCATATTTTTGGTAACAGCTTGACCATTTCACATTTGAACTCTTTGAAGAACTTGTATATATGCTATCTAGACCTGGTGATTTATTGGGGATCCATACCATAGCATCGTTTTACTTCTTCAGATGTCTCATCCAAAAAAACAAAGAAACACACAGTTCAGGTAGTGTATCTGTCCAATATTTTCTTCTGTGAAAATTGATGCAGATAATTCATTTAGCTTCTCAGCAATCTCCCTATCCTCCTTTAGAAATCCTTTCACACCTTTGTCATATAACTGTCATATTGCCTCCCTCGTTGGATTTCTGCATTTGATGTGTTATAATGAACATTCATTGTTTCTTCTAGCAATATGCTCCTTAAATTCTTGTTTTGCAGGCCTTATTTTCAACACATTCCCTACCCCCTTCCCAGGTTTCATCTCTTTTCTGTCTTTCTCATTTGGACACTTCTTAAAGGGAAGCATTTTTGCCTAACCCCACAGGCATCCTCTAGACCTAGACATCCCTTTCTCATCCATGCACCGAGACTTTGCTAGGGTCCCAACATCAACCTGGCTGACCTGTAGACATTTTCTTGCCTCTAGAGTCTGTGTGGAGTTTTAAGTAAAGCCTAAGCAATTTTTTCAGCCAACTACTACTTCAGCACCATCACCATCAATCCCCTTAGTGCATTACATTATATATACTATCGTAATAAATATATTACTGAAAGTAGTATTCAAATCATAGAATCATAGAGTTGGAAGAGACCACAAGGGCCATCGAGTCCAACCCCCTGCCAAGCAGGAAACATATTCAAAATGCATTATATTAGGGAACATTGCTTTGCAACAATTTGTATACTTGGAGATTTTTTTTTACAAATCACAAACTGTTGTGGAAATGTGAAGAACTGAATTTAAGAATGGAAAAATTAGAAACCAAAATTGATGTATTCCCCTGTATCTGTATGAACTATATCTTAAAACACACATTTTTCAATGCATTTCAGTTCATTTCAAGGGAGTAAAGGACATATTTTTGTGCATGCATTTTGGGGGCAAACCTGCATTGCAAAATCCAGAGAAATACTTAACCTAATAGGCATTTTCCTAATAGCAAGCATGTTTGGGGTCATTGCATTGGGTTGGTCTGCTGCAAAAAGCAGACCACCAAATTCCTTCCCCATCCCTATTGCCTTTTTCAACATCATTACTTGGATAATAGGAAGGATTTTCTCCATTAAGTAAGATTTTCAATTTCCTGTTGGCGGTAAACAGAATTCTGCGGCCTGAGAGAGTCGTAACTATAATTTGATGAAAAAGCTTTTGTTTAACGTAGTACTTTGTATGCCAAGATGCATCGCTTTCATCATTTGAAAACTATGCACACACATTTATGGCCTTTAATACTTGTTAAACATTGAGCCATTAGGAGCAAACCAATTCATTGAAGTGCAAGCAAACGAGAATACCGATGATACAAATCTGTATTGGGCTGCAGTTTTCCCTACTTTCTTCATGAACCTTTTGCTCATGCACTTGATCTCTTTTCCCTATTATAAGTACATGTGAGTACAACCAATAGATACATTACTCTGTCCTGTCTTAACAGTGCTATATGTTAAATATCAAAGTAGTTGCTTTCACTATATTCTAATACTTAATGCGGTCATTGATCTTTGTTTGTAGCATTTGTTCATGAGTGGTCTAGAGAAATCAGAAGTTGGCAATCCTAGGCACAGTATAAATATACCAAGGAAACAATAATGAAACGAACAATGTTATTGATTTTATGTGTTTATTTAACACAATTTATATACTTCATGATTGTAAGAGAACCTCTAAGTGGTTTACAAAAATATAAAATAAAACATTAAAAATCTCAATAAAAAAGTTAAAAGCAAGTATCTAAAATGTGTTAAAAATCAGCGGAACCGAAAAAGAGTAATTTCTACACATGCCTGGATAGGCTTGCCTGTATAAAAACATTTTGAGTATCCACCAGAAAAAGTAAACAAAGGACACTGCCTGATGTCAATAGGTAGGGAATTCCAAAGTACAGGATCAATTTCTTACAACTGCAGAATGTGTATTATGTGGCACCAGTAACGATGCCAGTTCTGCAGATCGAAGCAGTTAAGTGGGCATGTGCGAGGCAAGCTGATCCTGCAAGTAAACTGATCCCAAGCTGTTAAGGGTGTTGTGTACTTTTAGCAACACCTTGAACTTAACCCTGTGGCATACGAGTGCAGATTTCTGAGCAGATGTGTTCTATGCAGACAGGGTCTCACTCCTGTCAGCAGCCATGTTGCAGCATTCCACACTAACTGCGGCTTCTGGCTCAAGTGCAAGGGAGGTCCCACATAGAGTGCACAGAGTAATCCAGTCTTGAATTTTAATAAGCTATCTGCACGATCCTATGCATTTTTATTCAGAAGTAAATTCCACTAAGTTCAATAGGGATTACTCCTAGTTAAGTGGACATAGGATTGCAGTCTTAATTTTACATTTGCCCATCAGTGGGGCTAAACAAGTACTTGTTTTCAATGGGCTGCAGACAATAGCAACTCCTTCCTCAAAATTACTGTACAAGTTGAACCGCTGTAGAGGAATTTGAGATTGGCCACGCAAAATAATGAAATACTGTTGTTGGCTGCATTATGATTTTCTGCAGTGTTGCATACAGAATGAGGAGTTGGTGCCCAGTCGTCAAGTTCCCAGGGCAGCAGTTTTATCACATAATTACCATGCTTCCCCAAGGGAGAAAGGGTTCTTACAGCGTACAAACCTATTGCCTCGCCACCCGTTATTAGCAATTACAACATATTCCGTATATTAAAATCTATATTGTGGTTGTTGCTTAGAGTCTTGGGAAATAACTCCCCATCTTTTAAATACCACAGGCGGACAGATGGGCCTGTTACCATTGTAGCTGCTCAGCAGAGAGGAGATTTATTTACTGCTTTGACATGGGCCGTGACCTAAGGAAGGCAACACTGGAAGTAAAATTCTTGCTTTGGTTGGTTGTCTTATTGGCTGCAGAAGGTAGGAATGGATTTTGCTCCACATTCAGATGGCATAACACAAACCAACGTTTACAGCTACAGAAAGGCTGGTGAGGCTTTAGGGCTGAGTTAATGATGGTCAGGAGCCAGCGGCTAGCAAGCCGATTGGGTGCCTGGGGCGGCGGGCATGCCCTGAGCCCAGGGGCGGGGCCAGCTGCCCGTGGGACAGGGAGAGCTGGGGCAGAACACTCCACAGGGCCTTCGAGGAGTCTGCCTGCCTCCTCCCACTCAGCCACCCTACAGCTGAGGGGGATGTGGTGGGCGGACTGTTTGGGGCAGTGCAGAGCCTGCGGGCGCCCAAGCCACCACGTCACTCCCGGGAGAGACGCGTGGCTCGGGCGCACTGCAGGCCCCTCAATGAGTGCTGCCCGGCATTTTGTCACCCCCCTCAGTGGTGACACCTGGGGTGGTCCGCCCCCCCCCCCACACCCCTTCCTCCGCCCCTGTCGGTAGCAGCCACTGTGGTGGTGTCACTGTAGCTTACCTGATGGGACTTGGGCAAGGCAAGGTGGAAGTGAGGTTAGGGCTGCATTGGGTGAAGGCTTGATTCCAGCAGTGAACCCACATAGACCCAACCTTCCACCCAGCTTCCCAGAGTAGGACATTTACTTCCATCTGAGAATCACCAGCATCTCCCATATTTTGGGTGCTTAGCCTCATAGTGTGGGTGCTTAATTTTATCGCCATTATTGGCTTTTAAATGAGAAAAAAGTAAAAACAAGAAAATGCCATGGGTTACAATAATTTATGCTTCATAGATACAGGGCACTTAAGAAGAGTTCGCTGGACCAGGCCAATGGCCCATCTAGTTCTCTCAGTGGCCAGCCAAATGCCTATGGAAGGCAGAACATAGCCCTCATAGCCATTAGAAGGAATAACTCCTAAGCTCCTTTATTCTTAAGAATGCAGCATGGACTAATAAACCAGCAGACACACACACACACACACACACACACACACACACACACACACACACACACGTACTTGTTAAACAAGAATATGCTTGTTAATGTGCTACCTTTTATCCAAGCCCTAGGGAATTAATAGTAGCTTCAGAATGAGTAATAGCCTAATGGCATGGGGTGGAAAACAGTTTTGTTTTAAAATCTTTATTTGAAAGCATTTCTGGGGCGCAGAGATTTAAGAGGATATGTGGGACCCATTAATTCTATTTTTTCATTGAAAAAAGAGTGACTGTTGATTTTGCATCGCTGCACGTTATTGGATTAAGCTATGTAGACATCTGTATTTAGCACTGCCACCTGAGCAGCCGGAAGTGTAGGGTGCTCAAGTTAAGAGTCCCAGTGGAATGGGAGCAAAAATTTCAGGAGGCATATTCAGGACTGAAAAAAGCAGTTAGGAAGGCAGAATTAGCAGACTAAGGACAGACATAGTGAAGCATCATTCCTCTCCAGATGCAACAGAAACCCATTATCTGCACTTTCCAGAAAGAGTGGAAGATGTTTTTGTTCTGCCAAGCTTTCGCAGCTAGTTGAAAAGGTCTCTGCCATAGGTGCCCATTTGGTGGTTTTTTTATATAAAAATAGATTTTGCTATCCTTTGCATTGTTTGAAACTGTATTTTTGTTGCTTTCATTGTGTTTTAAACATTGCCTTGAGATATTAATGTGGAAGGTGATATAATAATAGTAATGATGATGGGGTCTGGAAAATAGGTAGGAAAAGTAGGGTGTGCCTGTGCAGGGATGGACGAATGACCTTGTGCTTGCCCCACCCCCATGAATCTTGGCCCTATCAAGTATTCTATATGGATGCTTGAAACTCCTCAGAAAGGTCTTATTCCTTCTGTTGCATGCAATAAAGCACCTGGACACAAACACACGTACACCAGTAGATATGGAAGGGGAAGAAGAGTTTGGATTTGATATCCCGCTTTATCACTACCCGAAGAGTCTCAAAGCGGCTAACCTTTGTTGTGGGGGAGGAAGAGAAAGGAGAATGTTAGCCGCTTTGAGACTCCTTAGGGTAGTGATAAAGCGGGATATCAAATCCAAACTCTTCTTCTTCTTCTCTTCTCCTTTCCCTTCCTCCCCCACAACAAACACTCTGTGAGGTGAGTGGGGCTGAGAGACTTCAGAGAAGTGTGACTGGCCCAAGGTCACCCAGCAGCTGCATGTGGAGGAGCGGAGACGCAAACCCGGTTCCCCAGATTACGTGACTACCGCTCTTAACCACTACACCACACTGGCTCTCACATTGGGGAGACTTGCCTGGCTCTCCTCTGCCCTTGACTGTATGAGAAGCAAAGATGCTTCCATCTTTGTTCCATATGAACTTACCCGGACCCTGAGATCATCTTCTGAGGCCTCCTTCATGTGCTGCCTCCTCGAGAGGTCCGGAGGGTGGCAACATGAGAACGGGCCTTCTCTGCAGTGGCTCTTCGTCTGTGGAATGCTCTCCCCAGGGAAGTTCACCTGGCACCTTCATTATATACCTTTAGGCATCAGGCAAAAACGTTCCTTTTTAACCAGGCCTTTGGTTTGACCTGATCAACATCCCATACCCTTTTAAAATGTGGCTTTTTTTGGGGGGGGTATTATTGGGTTATTGCTTTTATTTTTATTCTATATACTGTGATCTTTTTACGTGAACCGCCCTGAGACCTCCAGGTATAGGGCAGTATAAAAATTCAATAAATAATAATAATCGTAACACGAGCAGCATTTTTCTCCCCACCAGGGATCATGGGGGCTGAATGTCATGATTCCCAGTAGGAAAAGGCACTGAAATACAATTCAGCTTAGCACTTAAAGGTAAACCTCTCCAATTTGCACTTTCTAAAACAGCATGGGAACCAAACACAGCTATCCTCCAAAATCAGACTTCTAAATATTGGCCAGTGCACCAAATCCTGGGCAGCAGAAGCACTGAGCAATCATCCCAGAGCATAGCCCAGGAGCCTCTGCCACATGCTGGTGTTCCGTGGGAGAGGAGCCATAATATAAAAATGGTCCTTTGCACTTGAAAAGTGCCATTCTAGCTCTACATTATTTGGAAATGAGAGCTGTTGAAGTCAAACAGCTGAGCCATGCATTAAGGATCAGGCTGTAGATCAGTTAAAATGTATTGGCTTGGCAGGGTTGGGAATTGGGCTTTTATGTAAAGGGGCAAAATACAATTTCTAGAGATTTCATTAGAAGCCCCTTTTGGGCACATGCAAGATCAGCTTGATTATTTTGCCCGAATAAGCTTAACAGATTTATCTCTGCTAAGACCATTCTCATGGTGTCTGCTCGAAACATCAAACATCCCTTTGATTGTCCAAGTTATTTGATGTTCTCCCATGATATTCAGAAAATTGAAACTGTTACAGTGCAGGCTTTTGCTCATGCTCAAAAACTGAAAAAAGGCTGATGGGGTGGGGAAGGGAAGGGAAGGGAAGGGAAGGAAGGGAGATATTTGGCAAAGTCAGCACAGAGTAAAAAGGACTGCAGTAAAAATTCTCTTCTGTACAACCTTCATTAACAAAACTGAGCAAGCCATATTCAGCTAATTTGTTCATTAAAAAACAACAACATTTACCTTTTTTTCAGTGGACCATGCCTACCAGATTTGCCTCCTGTTTTATTGTCCAGGAGTCTTAACCGGCTGCAGATTTATGGTTTGTTGAAAAAGCACAGTATAACCTTCAGCAGTAAACCTTTTTCAAATACGAGCTCATGTGCTTAGACTGCCAAGTGAATTTAAATATGCTACCAGCAGTGTCAGAAAACAGTTTCTATGCATCATCAGTGTGAGTGGTCTCCACACATATACTGTGACTCAGGTTTTCCGCTGCATGTAAACTAGACATACCCCTCCCCTATCAGCTCTCAAAAAGCCCTTCTTACAAGACCACTTGTGATCCATAGAGGAAGAGATTGCACTCCTCTACACCCCAGTCGTTTAACATAGGACTAGGATTAGGGCTGCATTCAGAGGCATCTTATCCTACCTGTTTTCCTAGTCCCTTTGTCTGTTTTGTTCTGTTTCCCCTTTGTTTTTGTTTAAACCAATTCATGAACCAAGAACTTATAAATTGACCCCTAATAATGAACCATGTGTTGTAGATATTACTGTAAATTTATTATGCTATTTTTTTGCGATATACAAAGGACATGAGAAGTTGGCTTTCTTTAATTTTAAGTAGGATGCAGGCCATGATGGGAATTGATGGCAGAATTACAATTGTTTGGAACAATGACCCTATTTTCTCTTCTTTTGATATTACAGATGACGGAAAAGGTCTTACAAAACCTTTGGCTGACAACTATAAAGCTCGTACCTTCAGACAGATGCATTATTAAAGTACTAAAAATCCAGTTAATGTAAATGACCCAAGACAGACAGTTAGTCATAATATCTGGCCAATGCATTCTCACTCTGGAAAAGAATCCAACTGCCATTTTAAATGCAATGAAGATTTAGTGGCACCATCTGAATGCCAGATAATTTTTATAATTATGAAAATCCATGTTAGCACCCTACTACCAGGAGCAAGCCTTTGGGCAGATGTTTAGGAAAGAGGAAAAATGAAAAGCTTATTTTAATTTCAGCATTTTCAGTACTGACTTTAAAATATTAATACCGGTATTCCATCTTTCTTCCAAAGCACTGAAGGCAGCACATACAGTTACCCTTCCCTTCTATCTTCACAACAATCCTGTGAGGTAGGTTACAAATAGAGTTCTCCAGACTCGCAGAGTGACTTCCCATACAGGATTGCCCCAAGATACTTTGCTGCTTGAAGAGAAGGATAAAGTGGTATCCATCTCATTACATGCACAGAAGTCGACTAGATTGGCAGCTGAATCTTACATTAGTACTGGTGATGGACAGCATCCTACACTGCACATGAGGGCAGGTCATAGTCAGGCCTTGTGGCACATACAGCTTTGACCTCCAATACCTTTTTGCTGCTCCCTGCCCCCAGCTTCCACCTGAGGTGGCTGACTCACTCTGTCTAATGGTAGGACCGGCTCTGTCCATGGTCACAAGTGGTCTGGCAAAGATGACAAGGGGGCTTGTGTAATGTATCACCTGGGGGGGAAAAGGTTTCAGTGCTCCTTATGTGAAGTCTGGAATACATAAAGTACTTTGCATTGCAGCTAAAAAGTCTACTATTTAAAGGGTTGGATAGCTCTGCCCTTTTCAACAAACCCCAGCTCTGCTTTCTGCCCCAAGTGGCCATTTTTCCCCTAAACCACTGAACAAACTTCACTTTGAAGCACTTATTAGAATGCAACAGGGGTGCAAATCAAAAGGAAGGCACACTTGTCTGTCGTTGTGTCTAGTCCTATTGCACTGCATGTCTACTGAGGCCAAGAACTATTTTAATCATATAATTATAAAGTGATAGAACAAGTACATTTCCATTACCAGGCTTAATAGATGTTTGTGCCAGACAACTTATGGATCCATGTATGTGATTTGATTAGCAAAAAACTGTGGCTTGAGATTCTCTACTTATCCAATGAGGTTTATTACATTTGTCATTTCATGCATATTTAAATATTTCCAAATATTACAGTGTATTTTTTCCATCTATTTGAAGTTGATTTGGATGACTTTTCCACTTCCAAAGTGAAAGAGTAGTAAAACATCCTGACAAATACGAAATGTCTCTTCAATGAATGTCATGTTAGTGGTCATATACTGGAAATATCAATGGTTAGATACCAAATACGAACATCTGTTATTGTTGCGTGGCAAATGCAAGTAATATACATTCTAGTAGGGCAGATAATATGTGGAGGATATTCAACATCACAGTTCACAGGAGTGGGGAATTTGGGGAAACACAATTATTACTGTTGCTGTTTCAATAAGTCTGCATTCAGGTGGGTGATTCATTGCGTTAGTTTTACTGGTTAGAATGCTGACACTTCTGTCCTGATTTCCAGTGTTCCTTTTACACTACAGTACCTGTTGCATTATGGAGCTGTGGCTTTTTGATTGATACGCTGCCATGTAGCAATACATTTCATTTGCACCAGTGGGTGGGGTGTGACACAACAATGAACGTCATTGGACATGTTGCAACTCCCCCACCTTCACCAGGCATGTATGCTTCTGTTCCTCCCATGATTCACTGGGCAGTATGCCATAATACCGCCCGGAATTTCATTATGTGAGCAGAACTCCCGTTACATTATGGTCTTCCAGGGTTGCAAATGGATTTTTCAGTAAACAATTAATACAGAAATAAATGAGCATGAAATGTATACTAGAATGCACTAGAAGTATATTTTACATCATGTGATAGATCACAAAAGATGCTAAAATTAACAGTTAAGGAAACATTGGAAAGATCAAGTAAAGTGCCATCTGAATGCAGGCTCAATTCTGTTTTTTAAAATTATACCTAATGCCTTTATAAGAGTGACTTTTATTTCTTCTGTTGAGCCTCCACCTTTTCTTTTTACATCAGAGAAAGAAGGCCAAGAATAGACCACCTCTAGTTACCATCTGCCAGATCACTAGACTCATGGTATAGTCTCTAATGTTTCAAATGTTGTTGTTTCATGTGCTAATTTGTTTTATCTGTATGCACATGGTGGATCGCTAACCCATGAGTTGTAATTTGTATCAGTCTCATCTTCCTGACAATGCTCATTATGTATCTGATTTGGCATGTGAAGGAAAACAGAGTTGTTTGTTATATTTGAGAGGCTGGAGCATGTCACTGTCTTTATTCAATGTATGTAGCATCAATCATGCAGTCATATGGCCATTGGCACCAGCCATTCAGCGCAGAAATTTATGGTACTATAATTCTGTATAATGTGATTAAGCATTTGGTTTCTTGCTACTGGTGGAACAAATGCTGCTTTATGAACTAAGCCTCAGATTTAGTGCATAGCCGTATCATGCTTTTTTATCCATACACAGAAATATATTCAAATTACAGCTATAGGTGTCTGCTATAGACCTCCAAGTCAGTCTGAAGACTTGGATGATACAGATTACCAAATATTCAAAAAGGAGAAAGATAGTAGTCATGGGAGACTTCAACTGCTCCAATATCTGCTAGAACTCAAATTCTGCAGAGAATGGAAGGTCCAATAAATTCTTCCATTGTCTCACTGACAATTTCATTTCCCAGAAGGTGGAAGAGGAAACAAGGGGATCATTTATTTTGGACCTGGTCCTCACCAACAGGGAGGAACTGATCAACAACATGGAAGTATTGGGAGCCTTGAGAGGAAATGTTTATATCTTCTTGGGTTTCATTATACAGAGGCATGGGAAAGCTGAGTGTTGTCTAACATGCAGTCTGGATTATAAGAAGGCTGATTTCAAAAAGCTTAAGGAACTACTGAGTGAGACCCCATGGTCAGAAATGCTTAAAGAGAAGGGAGTCCAAGATGGATGGAAGTTTCTTAAAGTAAAAGAGGACACAAATGCAGACAATTTCAACAAGAAAGAAAAATAGGAGGCGTCTAAGGAAACCAGTGTGACTGCATAAAAAGCTTACAGATGAGCTGAGATTTAAGAAGGGCATGTATAAGACATGGAAGAAAGGGGAAACCATGAAGGAAAAGTATGCATGAGAAGCCAACAGTTGCAGGAAGAAGGTCAGGCAGGTCAAAGCTCAGGATGAATTGCAAGAGAGGTTAAAAACAATAAAAAATGTTTCTTTGGCTATGTTCAAAGCCTTCATTCTGGTGCAGCACATATTGTGATTTTCATGGAACAGTAACAAATATCCAAATAGTAAACTGCATTGTTATTAACCAGATATCATTACTACTGTCTTCACCTCTTTCATTTCTTTCCTATAGAGGTCTTCTGCAAAAATACTGATTTTCCATTCATGGGCCCTGAGACTGAGTGGTCATCTGGAAAGTCCCTATTTCAGATCTTGCATCTACTATGAACTCATGATGGGGGTCGCCATCTTTCAGCATTGGCTCCCACATCTGCAGTGGGAGAACAATAACACCAATATAAATGTGACATATCATCACCCTATAAATACCAATTAATTTTTTGATTTAGTGAGCTCTTTTATGTACTTGAATTAAAATTTAAACATAAAAGGAGGAAAAAGACTAGGCAGCTCTGCATTTGCCCTGCTGAATTCCACAGGGATTATTTCATGAGAAAGGTGACTTTGAAAAGAAAGATGGAATGTGAGGACTCCCCTGATATAATGTAAACATTGTCTCTGTGTCATGATTAGGAGCGGTTAAAACTCCAGTCACATCAACAACTATGACAGCCATGTACAGAGTGTGCAGAATTACTCTGGGATTTATATCATCATTTGGGTGTTTGATCTACAACGAGCTGCTTCAGCATTCATAAAACACACATTGTGTTAGGCTGGTGGACATATCTATCCAAATAGAAAGCCCATATACCTCACATTAAAATGGAACAGGAGTAATATTTTAGCAAAGGATTGCAGAATATTTTTTGGGTATGTTTACATAATAGCTAAATAAAGAAGGTATGAAAACCCTGGTCACATCCGATTTTCCTTGATGGTGAATTGTTTTGTGTATGAAATAGTTATTGCGCTCGTTTGACAAGTGTGTAAATAAGACCCTTGAAAACAGCTGTAGCCACACTTCTTTTCATACTTACACATTCTTTGGGGAAGAAGGAGAAAGATTAAAAGAACAAATTCCCTGGAGAGAGAAAGGGAGCAAGGGGAGCTACTAAATGGAGCCTATCAGGTTCATACTTTTCTGACAGACCTATTGCAGCATAGTAATTGCATATGAAGTGTGGCTGTCTGCTTTGTCCAAATCCTCCCCTGTACCTGTGGAGCTGGTGCAGATGATGAAGCACAGTGCTATTGGCATGATGCTTGAAGAGAACACTAAATACTGAGCATCCCACTGATTGCATGTGCCACTCTCCAGCTGTCTTCCTCTGCAGTCCAAACCATGAAGAGGTGTGCCTGATGCTAATCAGCCAAATCTGTAACTCATTTCACACAAAAGACTTGGATCCTGGCAGATTTTGGAGCAATTGAGACCACTGTCCAAGGACTCCTGAAAAAGCCCAGTCTGGATCCATTGGTTTGTGACACATTTCAAATTGGATTCAGGCCTGGTTATGGGATTGGATCGGCCTTGGGCATCTTTATCAGGGATAAGAATGGGAGAATGCAACCTGAAGTCTTTGGAATTCCCTCCTGTTTGATACTAGACAGGCACTGTTCCTGTTGCCTTCTAGGCACCTATTGAAGACCTTCCTCTTCCAACAAGCCATTTAAGAAGAGATGTTTCCCAGTCTGCATCTGTTCTGGAACAGTTTTAAGATATTTATAAGACATTGTTTTTATCACTTGTGTGATTGCTACTCTGGGCTCATTTGAGAGGAATCATGGGTCATATTCAACACGGCTGTCTTGCTAGTGCAGCAGATTTTGAGATCCTGGGAAGAGGAAAAGGAGGAGAACTCTGTGTGTGCAGTGTTGAATACAGCCCTATATATTTCAGTTGGTGTAATTCATACATTTAGTTGCAATTCGTTTAGTGATGGGTCCAAGGGCCTTGACATAAAAATTCCAAATAGGAACACAATATTAAATTCTCAGAGACTGGGGTGGGAGGAGTCACTGGTTCTTCATCCCAGAATCCTAGATGTGTCGCAAGATGTCTGTAGCACCAGGGAGGGAATAATTTAGTTTCAAATCTCTATACCGGAATGGAATCTACAAGCTGAACTCATAGCTAGAATATCAGCCTAATGTTTATGCTTTCCTCCCTTCTTTTTCCTTGTCCCCTTACCACCTGCTTCCTGTAACAGCTTCCCTAATGAAGAGCTCTGGGGAACTCAAAAGCTCGTCACACCTTTGTGCCATTTTGGTTGGTCCCAATGGTGTATTTTGGAATAAAAACAAAAGCAACACACTCTGAGGAGCAATAAACCAAAACCACAATAAATCAGCTACAACAATATTATAAAAAAATTTAAGCATGGGTCTGTGTTAATAAGGGACATCACTAATGCATTTTCCTGTGTCTCAGATTCCAATGTGGCAGGCACACATTACTCCTAAGTAATCTCTGAGGGACACTGTTTAATAAACTCTGCGTTATGCTTCTGTATTTGGTACGTACCATTTGAATCCTCACTCTGGATAGTTTATCTGTATATCAACATGTTTAGTTTAGTTTTGTCATTTACTGAAATTGATAGAAAGAGGCCAGAAATAAATAAATAAAAACAACCTGGTGCCAGAAAGAACACAATGCCAATGCCAAGCTCTCACCTCCCTTTGGAGGTAAGTGGTGTGCTTGAGTTTGTGTGGGAATGAGCAGTCCCACAATCCTACCCTGGGGAAATGTGGTTTGGCTCAGTATTTTAGAGCAGCTGCCCTTGTTGTGTGATGATCTCCTGATGCTTTATAGTATAACCAGATCTTAGCTCACCACATGTCTGGTGCAACACTGACAGTTTTAATAAAACGTCTGCCTTGTAAATAAGCCCATAAAAGTTACTAGCTTGCAAAAAGGAAAAGAATTGTACTAGCATTCAGGGCTGGCTCTGCCCCTCCTCCAGCAGCCCACTGTATTGCTCTGCTTGGCATGGAAGAGGGAGTTTCCTCCTCTGGCAACCAACTCACTTTCTGTGCTGGGATGATATAGTACTTCATTCCTCCGCTGTCCTCCAGCCGACTCGCTTGCCTTTATTCCATGCCTGCAAGAAGGTTCCCTATTCCCAGCCAGTCATATTCACCATCCAGGCCCCTCTAGTAGCGTACATGTCACCTATTCACTTTGTTTCAATTTCTGGCAACTGCACTTCCACTCTTCGCTTAATTTTAATATTACGTGTGACCCATTTGATTTAAATTTATTAGGATGATTATTTGACTGAAGGGAAGAATAAAGCAATAAAGTGCTGCACTTCATTCTTTTATTTCTTTGCAAATATTTCATGGTTAAAGCTGAAGGAAAAAAGATGTCTGTTAATTTATTGCTCCAAGTTTAATTATCATATATGAAATATAGAAAGCTGCTTAATTCTGAGTCAGAGCACTGGGCCATCTGAGTATTGTCTACACACCAGGGTTTCAGACAGCACAGCAGCCTTTCCAAGCCCTCACTTTAGGTGCCATGAAATGAGCCTGGGACTTTCTGCAGGCAAACGTATGATCTGACACCAGGGCCAGTTCAACAGATTGTGCCACCCGAGCAGTTCCCAGTGCCACCACACTCTTCTTTCTGTTGCTTTCCCCCTGCTACATGCTTACTTTTCCCCCTTTAGGTGCTTTGTTCATTGCAATAGACTTTCCACCTATCTGCCTTTCAATGTGGGAAGCACCAAACAACTTCAAACTTACACACACACACAAAATTTAAAAAGCATTTTTAGTCACCGTGGCAAATGGCCATGCAGGCAGAGGCACCGTCCCAACCACATTGCCCAGAAAGCCTAATCTGAGGAAGGACCTCAGGAGTGAGACAGGAAGGAGGTGAGGGAGAAATGCACAGCCTTGCTAGTTGAGTGGATGGTCAGTACCAGCAATAGGATCAGTGTCAGGCTGGGCAGATAATAAGGCAAGCAAATGAGAGGTAGGAGAGGAGTTGCTAATCCATTGCTTCCCTGTGCCTGCTGCCCAAGCCAATGGTCTCGGCTTGTGTCATGAAAGCATGTCTGCCACTGAACTATGACTTTTCCTATATCTTTCTCCTTTCCACTTGCTTTTCATGGAAGGTATGGTAATTTAATTGAGCTGATGGGGTGTGCCCTGTTCACATATGGAAAAGTTCCTAAAGGAGGCCACGGCCATGAAGGCATCCCTTAGAGCAGAGGTGGTGAGGAACCTCAGGCCTGTGAACTGAATGCAGCACTCTCTAGCTTGACCTTGGGACTTTCCCCAAGATCTGTCCCTCCCCAGGCCACATCCACCAGCCTTTGTCAGCCTAGAGGGTGTATCTGAAATGTGTTTATGCTTGTTGCTTGCTTGGGTGGACTAATGAGGTGTAAAAAGCTCTGACTTTTGCATGAGTGGAATATAGCCTACGACACAAAAGTAAGATTCACATCTGTTGTTCAAATCCGTATGATGGGGTGAGCTCCTGTTGCTCTGTCCCAGCTTCTGCCAACCTAGCAGTTTGAAAGCATGCCAGTGCAAGTAGATAAATAGGTACCACTGGGGCAGGAACGTACTGTCTGTGGACAAACGCTGGCTCCCTCAGCCTGAAAAGTGTGATGAGCACCGCACCCCATAGTCGCTTTTGATTGGACTTAACTGTCCAAAGGTCCTTTACCTTTTACGTCCATTCACCCACCACTGACATGCAGCCCCTGTAAGGTTGACCAAGATTGTGATGGGTTTCAGTCAACAGACAAAAAAGAGTTCTCCAGCCTAATCCCCAAGCTTCTATTTCTGCAGTATTTGTATGTTTAACTAAGAGTTGCAATGCTTTCCAGAAAATCTCATTTATGTTGGAATAAGGTAATGGGGTGTTACATGCTAGCTACCTATAGACTACATAACATTTGCCACTCACTGTGAGTGCTAGCTATGTGCTTTTGAAGTCTATGGCAGAATTACCAAAGTGTGTGTGTGTGTGTGTGTGTGTGTGTGTGTGAATTAGACATTAATTCAGTAGTACTGAGAATGTTTAATTTCCTGAAACTATCCTATTATTGACCTCTTTAGAAATGATTTCTTGTGGTGTTCTCCTGCTCCAATATCAAAATAAACAAAGCAAAACAACATAATCTAGACGCTGGCACCTGGAATGAACTGGTGACTACTAGTAAAGAGAGGGGTTTTTTTGGGGGGGGGGGTATCAGGCAATCATATGCTTGTTTGCTCATAAGTTAAAGGTAAATGGACCTCTGACCATTAAGTCCAGTCGCAGATTACTCTGGGGTTGTGGCGCTCATCTCGCTTTACTGGCCGAGGGAGCCGGCGTACAGCTTTCGGGTCATGTGGCCAGCATGACTAAGCTGCTTCTGGAGAACCAGAGCAGCACATGGAAATGCTGTTTACCTTCCTGCCGGAGTGGTACCTATTTATCTACTTGCACTTGACATGCTTTTGAACTGCTAGGTTAGCAGGAGCAGGGACCGAGCAACGGGAGCTCACCTCATTGCGGGAATTCAAACTGCTGACCTTCTGATCGGCAAGTCCTAGTCTCTGTGGTTAGGTCCACTTAATTCAGTAGGATTTACTTTCAAGTAATTGTACATACTGTTTTTTACATAAACAAACCAAGAAACAACCAAGACTGCACAACTGAAGCCCTAAATCAGTCAGAAAAATATGATGCAAAGAAAGTACAGTGTAAACCTACTCTCACCGTTTCAGGTTACATGAAATACCAAACTAACATTTTTAATTTTAAGACTATAGTAGCTTGAAGATAGAGCTACAGGAATGTCATCCTTATCCATCCTTATCCATTGTCACTATAAGCAAATAGAGAGCTATATCTTAGACCTCTGGATTAAGTGATCTCCACATTGGGCAAGCAGTTAATGAAAAATCCACCTTGTGTATTTAGGCTGCACATGTTTGGTATTTTGAAAAGGTCACCACCAAGAGACCATCACTGAGACACTGAGGAGATATATGCAACTAGGCATTAATTTTATAGGTATGTAAAGCTCATGTTCAAATGGGTGATGCATGAATTCCTGAATTGTTTTTCAGAATTATGTTTCAAGTAGCTGGCCTCACAGAATACCCTTACCATGCTGAACCCACTTCCCACATTTGAAACAAAAAGCAGTGTGGACATTTGATGTGGGTGCTCTTAGAGGGTGATAAAATTGGAGAGATCCTCAACTGGATGCACATAGAAGGTCTTTGGAAAGTAGCTGCTGGAAATACAACATGGGGGGAAAAACAAAGACAAAAAATCAAGCGGGTGTGCATACAGAACATGCATGCCTGGACCACAGGCCAATATATATCAGGCTTGATAGATGAAGTACAGAAAAGAAAAAGGCCCATATGATGGTTGATTTTCCTTTTTGATCCCTAGCAATGGGACACCATATACTCTTCTTGACCATGCACAGGCAGGTTGTTGTTGTTGTTGTTTTTTAAAAAAGATTATATTTTCTTCACAACATGACAATATGTGTTTTCATCTCACTTCCTATATTTTCATGCTGTGTGTCCATGTTCATAAATATGGGCTAAATACAATGTGCAATGGGTTCCTTGTTATGAGATAGCTTGAAAATCCGTACATACTTGGTAATTAGCCAAGACACACTAAAGTGTCAAATGTGGGTGTTTAGTGTAAATATGTGTGAGGTCCAATTCAGAGAGAAAGCAAAGCTGCATTTCTATGATGCATTCTTAGGTGTAGGTCCTACTGAACTTAGTGCCTGCGTATCTTCCTTCAGTTCCATGGAAATTAATGGGGAGATTGCCAGTGACTAACTCTCTGGATGGGGAAATGGAATTTTCAGTGAGAAAGTTTGGGTTCCCACTTTCTAGTGTCTTAAAAGGGAAGTGCCATTTTTTAAAACAAAACAAAACAAAAAACCTTCATAATTTATGAGGTACTCATGTTTGTTTTTCATGGCTATCTGTGCCCAATCAACTCAGTCTGAAACTCACAGTTTTAGATGGGGTACCAGACGAATCTGATTCCCACATTGCAGTCTCTATCAAATGACAAACAAACTTTCTGAAGGGGCAATCTATATGACTTTCTTGATCTCTCACACACATGCATTTCAATACTGTCAGACATCAGTATCAAATTCATTTCAGGGGCATCCCGCCATCTCCGCCCATAATAATCTGTTAAGGGGTGTCAGGCTCACATGATAAGCCACCACAAGAAAAGCAAAGACCAGCATGGCAGAATGGTTTTGCAGTATAGCATACAAAAACGCTACTCTGTGGACCATGTTCCCAAATGTTAGGACTTCCTGCTTGCAGTTTACTACTATTAGCGTTGCCATTTAGGATTTCCAGTACCATGGAGAGCTCCCCACCGGTCTTGAAAGTGAGGGCTGTTGAGCAATATCCTTCGACTGCATTACATCTGTTGTACCTTGCTTCTAGAAACATATATCCATTCATAAAATATGACGCTGAATACCACAGCTGGGTAGTAAGGGAAAGGAGGGGGGAGGAAAAAGGGGTGATATATCTATGGGAAAGCATGCGTGAGCCCAGAGAAAAGACCAGTATTTAATAGGGTATTACTGTGTCTTATTGGCCACCTGATGTTATTATTCTGCTGGGCAGTGACAGATGCATCCTTGAACAGGCAATGACATTGAAAGCCTGTTTGGCAGGAGAGGGGACTTTTATTCAAAGTGGTATTAAAGAATCGCTTTCCTGCATCATTTGGCAAAGGCAAGTAAATTGTTCATTCAGAAACAGGACTGGCATGCGCGTAGGCACACACACTCACACTCACACTCACTCTTATGCACGCACACGCTGAACTGTCCAAACGTGGCGGGATGATGATAATAATAACAACAACCTATCCCCTCTAAAGCTCCGCTTCGCCTTGTCATCCCAAGAAAGATCACTTTAGACAAATATGTCGCCTCCCAATTATCAGTGGCCTCAAGGTGTGCCGAGAAACCCGGCTTGGGCGGCTTCTTTTTCTACGTGCTTCCTTCCTTCAGTTAGCAACACATCCCATCTCTGACTATATATATAAGATCGCTCTGTCCAGCCTTCCTAATAATATACAGGCGATGGGTATGCACAGGAACTAGAGGGAGAGGCATCTTTTAACGATCCCCACTTCCCCTCCATTCATATGTATGAACCGACTGAATATTTGATCAAAAGATTGAATAACAAGAAAGGCAGATTGGAGAGGGTGGGTGATTTTTTTATTTTTTATTTAAAAAAAAAAACTTTGAAAAAAATTATTTATTTAATAAACCGCACCGGCTTTCAAAATAGACTGCTTGGTCAATTGCATCTTGTCCGGAGCTTGCAAAGCGTCGCTCTCCCACCCCCTCCCTCCGGTCCTAAAAATATCCCCCCTCCCTCCTCCCTCCAACCACCCCCAATAATAATAATAATCGCGCTGCAGATTGTAGAAAGGATTTGAGTGTGCAGCCAGAGAGAAAGGGATTAGAGAGCGAGAGAGCGAGCGAGAGCGAGAGAGAGAGAGCTGGAAGTTAAACTGTGCTGCATATTAAAAAAAAAAAATGGGCGGATTGGTCTCTAGCTGAGAGCTTGGTACCACCTTCCTTTCTAAAATAAAATCTGCCTGGCATGAAGTCACAGCCTATTTCACATCCGGTTTACCCCGGGACGTACTACTACTGTCTTAGTAAAGAGCAACGCTTTTTGTTGTAGAGCTGCGATCTGGATCCCCGGGAAAGGGAATTTGGGTGTTGGAAATCGGAGAGCAAAGCGGCGGCGGCGGCGGCAGCAGCAACAGCGGCGGCGGCAGCGGCGGCGGCGGCGGCGGCAGAGTCCATGATGGCTGAGAGCGCCTAAATGAGTGAGCGGAGCAGCCGGTTCTTCGCGGCTCCCAGGCGCCCTCTCCCCTGCCAGCAGCAGCAGCCGCGGCATCTTGGGCGATTCTCCGAGGCGATTCTCCCGGACTTTGCCAGCACCTCGGCGGGGTCTCCAGGTAACGGTGCCTTTCTTCCCTTTTGCCTGAGCATCTGCTGGGCAGCTCCGCTCGCTGCCCCCACCCTCCCCACCCGCCTGCTTTTCCCGGGAAGAGCATTCCGTGGATGGAGGGGACTGACTGCGCTGGCTGCTCTCCTAGCAGGTACCTGGTGGGCACGATTCGCGGATCTCTCTCTCTCTCCCCCTCGTCTCCCCCCACCCACCCCACCCCCACCCCCTACCCAGGTTGAAATTCCGCAGCGATCGATGGGCAATTGATAAGCGGGTTTGTGGAGGGGGGAGAAGGAGAGGCGATGGAGATGGGGGTGGGGGGAGAGAGAGATCATTGGGAAGCGATCTGCTAGCAAAACAGCAACAAGAATGGCTTGCATTTTGCAGGTGGTGGGGAGGGTGGTGAGGAGGGTGCCTTTTTCCCGGAGAGAGGGAGGGAGGGTATAAAGTTGCTATATCGGCGGGGGGAGGAAAAGCCCCCACAACAATCCCCACACACCACAAGTCTCCACCACAGGCATAAGAGAAGCAGGCAAGACCGCGGAGCCGAGGTCTTCCGGAAAATGCCTCTCGGTATTATTGGATGTGGGGTTTAAGGGATGTGCCTAACATGGAAGACCGGGTGTGGGGGTATCTCCCCCCTCCATGCTTTTGGTCTTTCATTTTGAACTATTAAAAGAGGAAAAAAATAATGGTGGTGGGAAGGGGAGGGGGAGAAAGAGGAGAGAAATGGGGAGTGAATGGGAGGAAGAGAAGGCATTTTTCTCTTTTGGCACTTGGGGTGTGTGTGTCCCTTTTCCACAGGCTGCATCCACAGGCAATTATTTCTAATGATTTGGTGACTTTCTTTATCGATGCCTTTATTTATTTATTGCGGGGGGGGGGGGTCGGATGGCGAGGGAAGCGAATGGACACCGGCTGGCATTTGCAAGATTGCTCGGGCTGAGGAAGA